>NW_024609667.1:235000-237500 GCF_018296145.1 Oncorhynchus tshawytscha
GTGTGTGTGTGTGTGTGTGTGTGTGTGTGTGTGTGTGTGTGTGTGTGTGTGTGTGTGTGTGTGGTTGTGTGTGATTACAGGGTATATATCCTTTTACAGGAAATGTAAAACTTGTCGTGTGTTTGAGGTTTAAAAAGGAAGTCGATAATTTCCCCTTTTTAAATTTCAGACTTGATTTTCCATGTATCAACCCCTATGTGAATTATAATCCACGTAATAAATCACATTTCCTGTTTCCTGTTGCTGCAAACTGTCTCAAATGAAGATCCAACATGTGTATAGATGCTGATGCCAGCTGATGGACACCATAGCGTTGCCTAGCCGATGGACACCATAGCGTTGCCTAGCTGATGGACACCATAGCGTTGCCTAGCCGATGGACACCATAGCGTTGCCTAGCCGATGGACACCATAGCGTTGCCTAGCCGATGGACACCATAGCGTTGCCTAGCCGATGGACACCATAGCGTTGCCTAGCTGATGGACACCATAGCGTTGCCTAGCCGATGGACACCATAGCGTTGTCTAGCTGATGGACACCATAGCGTTGTCTAGCTGATGGACACCATAGCGTTGCCTAGCCGATGGACACCATAGCGTTGTCTAGCTGATGGACACCATAGCGTTGTCTAGCTGATGGACACCATAGCGTTGTCTAGCTGATGGACACCATAGCGTTGCCTAGCCGATGGACACCATAGCGTTGTCTAGCTGATGGACACCATAGCGTTGCCTATTCGATGGACACCATAGCGTTGCCTAGCCGATGGACACCATAGCGTTGCCTAGCCGATGGACACCATAGCGTTGCCTAGCCGATGGACACCATAGCGTTGCCTAGCTGATGGACACCATAGCGTTGCCTAGCCGATGGACACCATAGCGTTGTCTAGCTGATGGACACCATAGCGTTGTCTAGCTGATGGACACCATAGCGTTGCCTAGCCGATGGACACCATAGCGTTGCCTAGCCGATGGACACCATAGCGTTGTCTAGCTGATGGACACCATAGCGTTGTCTAGCTGATGGACACCATAGCGTTGTCTAGCTGATGGACACCATAGCGTTGCCTAGCCGATGGACACCATAGCGTTGCCTAGCTGATGGACACCATAGCGTTGCCTAGCCGATGGACACCATAGCGTTGCCTAGCCGATGGACACCATTGCGTGTCTAATACGATTGGCATTGTTAGTGAGGATAATGGCTTGGGCGTGTATACACGTACCTTTGTGTGTGTGTGTGTGTGTGTGTGTGTGTGTGTGTGTGTGTGTGTGTGTGTGTGTGTGTGTGTGTGTGTGTGTGTGTGTGTTCCCCTCTCATTAAGTGTTGTAAACAGGATAATGGTTCCCCTGTGGTTCTTCACAGACGCTCTGCAGGTACACACACACACACACACACACACACAACAAGACATTCCAGACACTCCCCGTCACTGTCACCGTGCCCTCGCCATGGTGATCAAAGGCAACCACTTCCTGTCTCGCCCCCAAACAAAGCGGCTCCTGTGAGACACAAACACACACAACAAAGCAATGCTGAGCCAGCTCGTGTTCTTACTGTTCTCCTGCCGTACCGACCCTGTGGGAACGCAGAAAGAGATCAACAACAACAACAACAACAGAATATCAAGGTCCTGACTGTCTAGAGGATGTTTAGCTGAAACACAGACTGGATATTAGTAACAGCCCAGTCCTGTCTAGAGGATGTTTAGCTGAAACACAGACAGGATATTAGTGACAGCCCAGTCCTGTCTAGAGGATGTTTAGCTGAAACACAGACAGGATATTAGTGACAGCCCCGTCCTGTCTAGAGGATGTTTAGCTGAAACACAGACAGGATATTAGTGACAGCCCCGTCCTGTCTAGAGGATGTTTAGCTGAAACACAGACAGGATATTAGTGGCAGCCCAGTCCTGGCTAGAGGATGTTTAGCTGAAACACAGACAGGATATTAGTGACAGCCCAGTCCTGTCTAGAGGAGGTTTAGCTGAAACACAGACAGGATATTAGTGACAGCCCAGTCCTGTCTAGAGGATGTTTAGCTGAAACACAGACAGACAGGATATTAGTGACAGCCCAGTCCTGGCTAGAGGATGTTTAGCTGAAACACAGACAGACAGGATATTAGTAACAGCCCCGTCCTGGCTAGAGGATGTTTAGCTGAAACACAGACAGGATATTAGTAACAGCCCAGTCCTGTCTAGAGGATGTTTAGCTGAAACACAGACAGACAGGATATTAGTGACTGCCCAGTCCTGTCTAGAGGATGTTTAGCTGAAACACAGACAGACAGGATATTAGTAACAGCCCAGTCCTGTCTAGAGGATGTTTAGCTGAAACACAGACAGACAGGATATTAGTAACAGCCCCGTCCTGGCTAGAGGATGTTTAGCTGAAACACAGACAGGATATTAGTAACAGCCCAGTCCTGTCTAGAGGATGTTTAGCTGAAACACAGACAGACAGGATATTAGTGACTGCCCAGTCCTGTCTAGAG
>NW_024609667.1:242500-247500 GCF_018296145.1 Oncorhynchus tshawytscha
AACCCTAACCTTACTCCCATCTAACCCTAACCTTACTCCCATCTAACCCTAACCTTACTCCCATCTAACACTAACCTTACTTCCATCTAACCCTAACCTTACTCCCATCTAACCCTAACCTTACTCCCATCTAACCCTAACCTTACTCCCATCTAACCCTAACCTTACTCCCATCTAACCCTAACCTTACTCCCATCTAACACTAACCTTACTCCCATCTAACCCTAACCCTAACCTTACTCCCATCTAACCCTAACCCTAACCTTTACTCCCATCTAACCCTAACCATACGCCCATCTAACCCTAACCTTACTCCCATCTAACCCTAACCTTACTCCCATCTAACCCTATCCCTAACCTTACTCTTGTCTAACCCTAACCTTACTCCCATCTGCCATCCCTGTCCACAACGCCCCCCAGCACAACCCAAAGTCCACAATGCCCCCCAGCAAAACCAAAACCAACAGGAACCATCGCTGTCCACGATACCCCCCAGCACAACCCAAACCAACAGGAACCATCCCTGTCCACAATGCCTCCCAGCACAACCCAAACCAACAGGAACCATCCCTGTCCACAATGCCTCCCAGCACAACCCAAACCAACAGGAACCATCCCTGTCCACAATGCCTCCCAGCACAACCCAAACCAACAGGAACCATCCCTGTCCAGAACACCCCCAGCACAACCCAAACCAACTTGAAGATAACAGCGCTTCCTGTTTAGTGGCCGGTTTCCATGCCAACTCCCGACGTCCTCAGACATGGAGGGACGTTGAATATTGTCTTGTATCAGGGGTGACCTGGCTACACTCTGACCTGCCACCTAGCATTTAGCCTGGCTACACTCTGACCTGCCACCTAGCATTTAGCTTGGCTACACTCTGACCTGCCACCTAGCATTTAGCCTGGCTACACTCTGACCTGCCACCTAGCATTTAGCCTGGCTACACTCTGACCTGCCACCTAGCATTTAGCCTGGCTACCCTCTGACCTGCCACCTAGCATTTAGCTTGGCTACACTCTGACCTGCCACCTAGCATTTAGCTTGGCTACACTCTGACCTGCCACCTAGCATTTAGCTTGGCTACACTCTGACCTGCCACCTAGCAATTAGCCTGGTTATACTCTGACCTGCCACCTAGCATTTAGCTTGGCTACCCTCTGACCTGCCACCTAGCAATTAGCCTGGTTATACTCTGAACTGCCACCTAGCAATTAGCCTGGTTATACTCTGACCTGCCACCTAGCATTTAGCCTGGTTATACTCTGAACTGCCACCTAGCAATTAGCCTGGTTATACTCTGACCTGCCACCTAGCAATTAGCCTGGCTACACCTCAGAGAAGCCTCTCTCTGCAGAGCATGACTGTACGAGTGTGTGTTACTGTGTATGGTGTGTGTGTATAGTGTGTGTTACTGTGTATGTGTGTGTGTGTGTGTGTGTGTGGTGTGTGTTGCTGTGTGTGGTGTGTGTGTGTTACTGTGTATGGAGTGTGTGTCACTGTGTATGTGTGTGTGTGTGTGTGTGTGTGTGTGTGTGTGTGTGTGTGTGTGTGTGTGTGTGTGTGTGTGTGTGTGGTGTGTGTTACTGTGTATGGTGTGTGTGTGTGGTGTGTGTGTTACTGTGTATGGTGTGTGTGTGGTGTGTGTGTTACTGTGTATGGTGTGTGTGTGTGTGTGTGTGTGTGTGTGTGTGTGTGTGTGTGTGTGTGTTACTGTGTATGTGTGTGTGTGGTGTGTGTGTTACTGTGTATAGTGTGTGTGTGTGTGTGTGTGTGTGGTGTGTGTGTTACTGTGTATGGTGTGTGTGTGTGTGTGTGTGGTGTGTGTGTTGGGGACAGCTGGTTTGGGCAAGGCTCAAGGATTTCTGTGTTGTTAGACAGAGCAATTACTCAATGCTGTTCCTCCAGCACGGTAGGAGGAGTGTGTGGGGGGGTAGGAGGAGTGTGTGGGGGGGGGTAGGAGGAGTGTGTGGGGGGGGGGAGGAGTGTGTGTGGGGGGGTAGGAGGAGTGTGTGGGGGGTAGGAGGAGTGTGTGTGGGGGGTAGGAGGAGTGTGTGGGGGGTAGAAGATTAATGGGGGCGGGGTATGGGGTGGGGGTGTTTGGGTACATGGGGAGAGGGGAGAAGGGAGACATGTTCACTGGCAGCCTGGGAGTCACTTTTAAACCTTTCATCATAATCAACTGGGATTGGACGTATGTAAATCACCCTTCATCATAATCAACTGGGATTGGACGTATGTAAATCACCCTTCATCATAATCAACTGGGATTGGAGGGCTGTAAATCACCCTTCAACATAATCAACTGGGATTGGAGGGCTGTAAATCACCCTTCTACATAATCAACTGGGATTGGACGTATGTAAATCACCCTTCATCATAATCAACTGGGATTGGAGGGCTGTAAATCACCCTTCATCATAATCAACTGGGATTGGAGGGCTGTAAATCACCCTTCATCATAATCAACTGGGATTGGAGGGCTGTAAATCACCCTTCAACATAATCAACTGGGATTGGACGTATGTAAATCACCCTTCAACATAATCAACTGGGATTGGACGTATGTAAATCACCCTTCATCATAATCAACTGGGATTGGACGTATGTAAATCACCCTTCATCATAATCAACTGGGATTGGACGTATGTAAATCACCCTTCATCATAATCAACTGGGATTGGATGTATGTAAATCACCTGTCATCATAATCAACTGGGATTGGACATATGTAAATCACCCTTCATCATAATCAACTGGGATTGGACGTATGTAAATCACCCTTCATCATAATCAACTGGGATTGGACGTATGTAAATCACCCTTCATCATAATCAACTGGGATTGGACGTATGTAAATCACCCTTCATCATAATCAACTGGGATTGGAGGGCTGTAAATCATAGATAATTATACCACAGAAAACCAATATAGAGCTGTGAGAGTGCTTTGACATGTGTCTTGTTGCTGACAAGTGACTATAATGGGAAATGTATTCCAATAGAAAACTGATCTGATCTCAAAACTGTCTGATTTATGGCTTATCTGACAGATCAGGTACCTTTAGAACAGGCTTATCAGACAGATCAGGTACCTTTAGAACAGGCTTATCAGACAGATCAGGTACCTTTAGAACAGGCTTATCAGACAGATCAGGTACCTTTAGAACAGGCTTATCAGACAGATCAGGTACCTTTAGAACAGGCTTATCAGACAGATCAGGTACCTTTAGAACAGGCTTATCAGACAGATCAGGTACCTTTAGAACAGGCTTATCAGACAGATCAGGTACCTTTAGAACAGGCTTATCAGACAGATCAGGTACCTTTAGAACAGGCTTATCAGACAGATCAGGTACCTTTAGAACAGGCTTATCAGACAGATCAGGTACCTTTAGAACAGGCTTATCAGACAGATCAGGTACCTTTAGAACAGGCTTATCAGACAGATCAGGTACCTTTAGAACAGGCTTATCAGACAGATCAGGTACCTTTAGAACAGGCTTATCAGACAGATCAGGTACCTTTAGAACAGGCTTATCAGACAGATCAGGTACCTTTAGAACAGGCTTATCAGACAGATCAGGTACCTTTAGAACAGGCTTATCAGACTGATCAGGTACCATTAGAACAGGCTTATCAGACAGATCAGGTACCTTTAGAACAGGCTTATCAGACAGATCAGGTACCTTTAGAACAGGCTTATCAGACAGATCAGGTACCTTTAGAACAGGCTTATCAGACAGATCAGGTACCATTAGAACAGGCTTATCAGACAGATCAGGTACCTTTAGAACAGGCTTATCAGACAGATCAGGTACCATTAGAACAGGCTTATCAGACAGATCAGGTAACTTTAGAACAGGCTTATCAGACAGATCAGGTACCTTTAGAACAGGTCTTAAGGAGAACAATTCAACATATCTGTAGCACGAGTCCTTCTTCTCTCCAATTAAAAGGCTCTAGATTGCAATCTGTTGTACCACATGCTACTACGTTCCTCTTTACCAGGCTCGGAGACACTTACAACACAGTGAGTTATAGAGGTTACACCACAGTGAGTTATAGAGGAGGTTACAACACAGTGAGTTATAGAGGTTACACCACAGTGAGTTATAGAGGTTACAACACAGTGAGTTATAGAGGAGGTTACAACACAGTGAGTTATAGAGGAGGTTACAACACAGTGAGTTATAGAGGAGTTTAAAACACAGTGAGTTATAGAGAGGTTACAACACAGTGAGTTATAGAGGAGGTTACAACACAGTGAGTTATAGAGGTTACACCACAGTGAGTTATAGAGGAGGTTACAACACAGTGAGTTATAGAGGAGGTTACAACACAGTGAGTTATAGAGGTTACAACACAGTGAGTTATAGAGGAGGTTACAACACAGTGAGTTATAGAGGTTACACCACAGTGAGTTATAGAGGTTACACCACAGTGAGTTATAGAGGAGGTTACACCACAGTGAGTTATAGAGGAGGTTACAACACAGTGAGTTATAGAGGTTACACCACAGTGAGTTATAGAGGTTACAACACAGTGAGTTATAGAGGTTACAACACAGTGAGTTATAGAGGAGTTTAAAACACAGTGAGTTATAGAGGAGGTTACAACACAGTGAGTTATAGAGGAGGTTACAACACAGTGAGTTATAGAGGTTACAACACAGTGAGTTATAGAGGAGGTTACAACACAGTAAGTTATAGAGGAGATTACAACACAGTGAGTTATAGAGGAGGTTACAACACAGTGAGTTATAGAGGTTACAACACAGTGAGTTATAGAGGTTACACCACAGTGAGTTATAGAGGTTACACCACAGTGAGTTATAGAGGAGGTTACAACACAGTGAGTTATAGAGGTTACACCACAGTGAGTTATAGAGGTTACACCACAGTGAGTTATAGAGGTTACAACACAGTGAGTTATAGAGGTTACAACACAGTGAGTTATAGAGGTTACAACACAGTGAGTTATAGAGGAGGTTACACC
>NW_024609667.1:255000-257500 GCF_018296145.1 Oncorhynchus tshawytscha
GACTCAGGGAGGGACCTGTTATCATAGACTACTGACTCAGGGAGGGACCTGCTATCATAGACTACTGACTCAGGAAGGGACCTGTTATCACAGACTACTGACTCAGGAAGGACCTGTTATCACAGACTACTGACTCAGGAAGGGACCTGTTATCATAGACTACTGACTCAGGGAGGGACCTGTTATTATAGACTACTGACTCAGGGAGGGACCTGTTATTATAGACTACTGACTCAGGGAGGGACCTGTTATTATAGACTACTGACTCAGGAAGGGACCTGTTATTATAGACTACTGACTCAGTTATCATAGACTACTGACTCAGGGAGGGACCTGTTATCACAGACTACTGACTCAGGGAGGGACCTGTTATCATAGACTACTGACTCAGGGAGGGACCTGTTATTATAGACTACTGACTCAGGGAGGGACCTGTTATCATAGACTACTGACTCAGGGAGGGACCTGTTATCATACCACTACTGACTCAGGGAGGGACCTGTTATCAACCACTACTGACTCAGGGAGGGACCTGTTATTATAGACTACTGACTCAGGGAGGGACCTGTTATTATAGACTACTGACTCAGGAAGGGACCTGTTATCATAGACTACTGACTCAGGGAGGGACCTGTTATTATAGACTACTGACTCAGGAAGGGACCTGTTATTATAGACTACTGACTCAGGGAAGGACCTGTTATCATAGACTACTGACTCAGGGAGGGACCTGTTATCAACCACTACTGACTCGGAAGGGACCTGTTATCATAGACTACTGACTCAGGAAGGGACCTGTTATCATAGACTACTGACTCAGGGAGGGACCTGTTATCATAGACTACTGACTCAGGGAAGGACCTGTTATTATAGACTACTGACTCAGGGAGGGACCTGTTATTATAGACTACTGACTCAGGGAGGGACCTGTTATCATAGACTACTGACTCAGGGAGGGACCTGTTATTATAGACTACTGACTCAGGAAGGGACCTGTTATCATAGACTACTGACTCAGGGAGGGACCTGTTATCATAGACTACTGACTCAGGGAGGGAGAAATAATAGCTGGTTGGTTGGACTCCACTGTGTGACTGTGTGTTAGTGAACGGGGACCACCTTCCTACTTCGTCCTTTAACAGGAAGTGACAGTGTGTTAGCGAATGGGGACCACCTTCCTACTCCCTCCTTTAACAGGAAGTGACTGTGTGTTAGCAAACGGGGACCACCTTCCTACTCCCTCCTTTAACAGGAAGTGACTGTGTGTTAGCGAACGGGGACCACCTTCCTACTTCGTCCTTTAACAGGAAGTGACAGTGTGTTAGCGAACGGGGACTACCTTCCTACTCCCTACTTTAACAGGAAGTGACTGTGTGTTAGCGAACGGGGACCACCTTCCTACTCCCTCCTTTAACAGGAAGTGACTGTGTTAGCGAACGAGGACCACCTTCCTACTCCCTCCTTTAACAGGAAGTGACTGTGTGTTAGCGAACGGGGACTACCTTCCTACTCCCTTCTTTAACAGGAAGTGTCTGTGTGGTAGCGAACGGGGACCACCTTCCTACTCTCTCCTTTAACAGGAAGTGAATGTTTGTTAGCGAACGGGGACCACCTTCCTACTTCCTCCTTTAACAGGAAGTGACTGTGTGTTAGCGAACGGGGACCACCTTCCTACTTCGTCCTTTAACAGGAAGTGACTGTGTGTTAGCGAACGGGGACCACCTTCCTACTCCCTCCTTTAACAGGAAGTGACTGTGTGTTAGCCAACGGGGACCAGCTTCCTACTTCCTCTTTTAACAGGAAGTGACTGTGTGTTAGCCAACGGGGACCAGCTTCCTACTCCCTCCTTTAACAGGAAGTGACTGTGTGTTAGCGAACGGGGACCACCTTCCTACTCCCTCCTTTAACAGGAAGTGACTGTGTGTTAGCCAACGGGGACCAGCTTCCTACTTCCTCCTTTAACAGGAAGTGACTGTGTGTTAGCCAACGGGGACCAGCTTCCTACTCCCTCCTTCAACAGGAAGTGACTGTGTGTTAGCGAACGGGGACCGCCTTCCTACTCCCTCCTTTAACAGGAAGTGACTGTGTGTTAGCGAACGGGGACCACCTTCCTACTCCCTCCTTTAACAGGAAGTGACTGTGTGTTAGCCAACGGGGACCAGCTTCCTACTTCCTCCTTTAACAGGAAGTGACAGTGTGTTAGCGAACGGGGACCACCTTCCTACTTCCTCCTTTAACAGGAAGTGACTGTGTGTTAGCGAACGGGGACCGCCTTCCTACTCCCTCCTTTAACAGGAAGTGACTGTGTGTTAGCGAACGGGGACCACCTTCCTACTTCGTCCTTTAATAGGAAGTGACTGTGTGTTAGCGAACGGGGACCACCTTCCTACTTCGTCCTTTAACAGGAAGTGACTGTGTGTTAGCGAACGGGGACACCTTCCTACTCCCTCCTTTAACAGGAAGTGACTGTGTGTTAGCGAATGGGGACCACCTTCCTACT
>NW_024609667.1:262500-287500 GCF_018296145.1 Oncorhynchus tshawytscha
TCCTGGCCGTGGCAGACCCCGTAGCGTTGGGTGGATGTCCCTCTGTGTCATAACGAGCCTCCTTTGTGGACGCCACTCCTCTCTGTCCTCTCGCAGCCGACCCCATCACCGACGCTGTGCTCACATTGATATTCTGCCGGGACCGCGACCTTTGTAAAGGTGTCTTTGTGTTTTCTGAGGGGAAAAGAGAGAGAGAGAGGAGGAAGAGGAGGAGAGATGAGAGAGAGAGAGGAGGAAGAGGAGGAGAGATGAGAGAGAGAGCGAGAGGAGGAAGAGGAGGAGAGATGAGAAAGAAGGGATAAGAAGGGTAGTGAGAGAGTCAGAATGAGAGTTGTACATAAACACACACACACACACACACACACGTTTCCACTATGATTGTAGAGGGGGTAATTAATGTCAGTGATGTCTCATGTAAGACGATTCACCAGTCAGGTGACGACCCAACGAGCTAGGAGACGACCCAACGAGCTAGGAGACGACCCAACGAGCTAGGAGACGACCCAACGAGCTAGGAGACGACCCAACGAGCTAGGAGACGACCCAACGAGCTAGGACGACGAGCTAGGAGACGAGCTAGGAGACGAGCTAGGAGACGAGCTAGGAGACGAGCTAGGAGACGACCCAACGAGCTAGGAGACGACCCTACGAGCTAGGAGACGACCCAACGAGCTAGCAGACGACCCAACGAGCTAGCAGACGACCCTACGAGCTAGGAGACGACCCTACGAGCTAGGAGACGACCCTACGAGCTAGGAGAAGACCCTACGAGCTAGGAGACGACCCAACAAGCTAGGAGACGACCCTACGAGCTAGGAGACGACCCTACGAGCTAGGAGACGACCCTACGAGCTAGGAGACAACCCAACAAGTCTTATTAGATAGGTCTAGTGTCCTATTTGATAGGTCTAGTGTCCTATTTGATAGGTCTAGTGTCCTATTTGATAGGTCTAGTGTCCTATTTGATAGGTCTAGTGTCTTATTAGATAGGTCTAGTGTCCTATTAGATAGGTCTAGTGTCTTATTAGATAGGTCTAGTGTCCTATTAGATAGGTCTAGTGTCCTATTAGATAGGTCTAGTGTCCTATTAGATAGGTCTAGTGTCCTATTAGATAGGTCTAGTGTCCTATTAGATAGGTCTAGTGTCCTATTAGATAGGTCTAGTGTCCTATTAGATAGGTCTAGTGTCCTATTAGATAGGTCTAGTGTCCTATTAGATAGGTCTAGTGTCCTATTAGATAGGTCTAGTGTCCTATTAGATAGGTCTAGTGTCCTATTAGATAGGTCTAGTGTCCTATTAGATAGGTCTAGTGTCCTATTAGATAGGTCTAGTGTCCTATCAGATAGGTCTAGTGTCACCCCTCTCCTACCCCCTCACCGTTCCTCTACCCCCCTCACCACTCTCCTACCCCCTCACCGCTCCTCTAACCCCCCACCCCTCCTCTACCCCCCCACCCCCTCACCCCTCCTCTACCCCCTCACCCCTCTCCTACACCCCTCACCTACCCCCACACCCCTCTCCTACCTCCCTCACCCCCTCTCCTACACCCTCACCGCTCCTCTCCCCCCCCCCTCACCCCTCTCGTACCCCCTCACCCCTCTCCTACCCCCTCACCCCTCTCCTACCCCCTCACCCCTCTCCTACCCCCACACCCCTCTCCTGCCCCCTCACCCCTCTCCTACCCCCTCACCCCTCTCCTCCTACCCCCTCACCCCTCTCCTACCCCCCTCACCCACCGTGGAGTTCCGGGGACAAACTGCACCTTATCCCCTTTATACTTATAGGGATCTGGTAAGAAAGTAGTGCACTATATAGGGAATAGGGTCTAAAATAGTACACTATATAGGGAATAGGGTCTAAAATAGTACACTATATAGGGAATAGGGTCTAAAATAGTACACTATATAGGGAATAGGGTCTAAAATAGTACACTATATAGGGAATAGGGTCTAAAGTAGTGCACTATATAGGGAATAGGGTCTAAAGTAGTGCACTATATAGGGAATAGGGTCTAAAGTAGTGCACTATATAGTGAATATGGTGCCATAGGGCTCTGGTCTAAAGTAGTGCACTATGTAGGGAATAGGGTGCCATAGGGCTCTGGTCTAAAGTAGTGCCCTATATAGGGAATAGGATGCCATAGGGCTCTGGTCTAAAGTAGTGCACTATATAGGGAATAGGATGCCATAGGGCTCTGGTCTAAAGTAGTGCCCTATATAGGGAATAGGATGCCATAGGGAAGCAGCAGTGTGTCCAGGGTTCACAGCGTCTACTAGGGAAACGGACAGGGTCTCAGTCCTGTCTGAATGAACACTGAAACACACTGTTCTGGAGCAGCTTCAAATCAACCAGTCCGAGTTCTGCACTGGGGGTCTGTCTGACTGGTGATTGGTTGGCCTAACCCTCTTAGAAACCCAGGGATATAAAAACCAATTTTTAAACTCTTTAACATCATCCTCAGTTCTGGCAAATTCTCCAATATTTGGAACCAAGGACTGACCACATGAATCCACAAAAGTGGAGACGAATTTGAGCTCATTAACTACCAGGGGATATGAGTCCACAGCAACCTTGGGAAAATCCTCTGCATTATCATTAACAACAGACTCGTACATTTCCTCAATGAAAACAATGTACTGAGCAGATGTCAAATTGTTTTTTTTTTAACAAATTGCCATACAACAGACCATGTATTCACCCTGCACACCCTAATCAACAAACAAACCAAAACAAAGGCAAAGTCTTTTCATGCTTTGTTGATTTCAAAAAAGCCTTCGACTCAATTTGGCATGAGGGTCTGCTATACAAACTGATGGAAAGTGGTGTTGGGGGTAAAACATACGACATCATAAAATCCATGTACACAAACAACAAGTGTGCGGTTAAAATTGGCAAAAAACACACACATTTCTTCACACAGGGTCGTGGGGTGAGACAGGGATGCAGCTTAAGTCCCACCCTCTTCAACATATATATCAACAAATTGGCGCGGGCACTAGAAAAGTCTGCAGCTCCCGGCCTCACCCTACTAGAATCCGAAGTCAAATGTCTGCTGTTTGCATTTTCTGCACAGATTCTGTCAGACCTGGGCCCTGACAGACCTGAGCCCTGACAGACCTGGGCCCTGTCAGACCTGGGCCCTGTCAGACCTGGGCCCTGTCAGACCTGGGCCCTGTCAGACCTGGGCCCTGTCAGACCTGGGCCCTGTCAGACCTGGGCCCTGACAGACCTGGGCCCTGACAGTCTCTGTCAGACAAAAATAATGGTGTTCCAAAAAAGGTCCAGTTGCCAGGACCACAAATACAAAATCCATCTAGACACCGTCGCCCAAGAGCACACAAACAACTATACATACCTCGGCCTAAACATCAATGACACATCGGAGGGTAAGATGTCTGTTCCACCAACCACGTTGGAGGGTAAGATGTCTGTTCCACCAACCACATCGGAGGGTAAGATGTCTGTTCCACCAACCACGTTGGAGGGTTAGATGTCTGTTCCACCAACCACGTTGGAGGGTAAGATGTCTGTTCCACCAACCACGTTGGAGGGTAAGATGTCTGTTCCACCAACCACGTTGGAGGGTAAGATGTCTGTTCCACCAACCACGTTGGAGGGTTAGATGTCTGTTCCACCAACCACGTCGGAGGGTTAGATGTCTGTTCCACCAACCACGTCGGAGGGTTAGATGTCTGTTCCACCAACCACGTCGGAGGGTAAGATGTCTGTTCCACCAACCACGTCGGAGGGTTAGATGTCTGTTCCACCAACCACGTTGGAGGGTAAGATGTCTGTTCCACCAACCACGTTGGAGGGTTAGATGTCTGTTCCACCAACCACGTTGGAGGGTTAGATGTCTGTTCCACCAACCACGTTGGAGGGTTAGATGTCTGTTCCACCAACCACGTTGGAGGGTAAGATGTCTGTTCCACCAACCACGTTGGAGGGTTAGATGTCTGTTCCACCAACCACGTTGGAAGGTTAGATGTCTGTTCCACCAACCACGTTGGAGGGTTAGATGTCCGTTCCACCAACCACGTTGGAGGGTTAGATGTCCGTTCCACCAACCACGTTGGAGGGTAAGATGTCTGTTCCACCAACCACGTTGGAGGGTTAGATGTCCGTTCCACCAACCACGTTGGAGGGTTAGATGTCTGTTCCACCAACCACGTTGGAGGGTTAGATGTCTGTTCCACCAACCACGTTGGAGGGTTAGATGTCTGTTCCACCAACCACGTTGGAGGGTTAGATGTCTGTTCCACCAACCACGTTGGAGGGTTAGATGTCTGTTCCACCAACCACGTTGGAGGGTTAGATGTCCGTTCCACCAACCACGTTGGAGGGTTAGATGTCTGTTCCACCAACCACGTTGGAGGGTTAGATGTCTGTTCCACCAACCACGTTGGAGGGTTAGATGTCTGTTCCACCAACCACGTTGGAGGGTTAGATGTCCGTTCCACATAAAAGTCAGTCTAATTTACTTGAAACTAAATTCTACCAAAGTCAGATTCGTGTTTCTTGGTTATTTACATTGTTCTGTTCACAAGCTGTTTTTCAAATGTTTGAGTTTCAACTGAGAAGACAACGGGGGGGACAACTAGTCAGACTCTCAATACCACGACACATGACTCCAGTAGCGTTACCACGGTAACCTCCAGCCCTTCTCCGTCTCTGTGACTGTCTCTGTGACTATCTCTGTATCTGTGACTATCTCTGTCTCTGTGACTGTCTCTGTCTCTGTGACTGTCTCTGTCTCTCTGTCTGTCTCTATCTCTCTGTCTGTCTCTATCTGTCTCTGTGCCTATCTCTGTCTGTCTCTGTGACTATCTCTGTGACTATCTCTGTGACTATCTCCGTCTCTGTGAATATCTCTGTCTCTGTGACTATCTCTGTCTCTGTTGCTATCTCTGTCTCTGTGACTATCTCTGTCTCTGTGTCCATCTGTCTCTCTATCTGTCTGTCTCTGTCTCTCTGTGTCTGTCTGTCTCTGTGACTCTGTCTGTCTCTGTGACTATCTCTGTCTCTCTATCTGTCTCTGTCTGTCTGTCTCTGTCTCTCTGTGTCTGTCTGTCTCGGTGACTCTGTCTGTCTCTGTGACTATCTCTGTCTCTCTATCTGTCTCTGTCTGTCTGTCTCTGTCTCTCTGTGTCTGTCTGTCTCTGTGACTCTGTCTGTCTCTGTGACTATCTCTGTCTCTCTATCTGTCTCTGTCTGTGTGTGTGTGACAGTGAGGTGGTAGTTTATAATCAGAACCAGTTACTAAGAACAACACTTGGTGAATGTTAATCCCGGTGAATTCAACGCCTCTGAAAAATTAATTAGAAATGAAAATGGCTTAATGCTTACCGGTAGGGGAGCAAATGATTGTTTGTTTAAAGGACCACGGAGACACAGAGAGAAAAACCCCATCCTCTTCACTTTCTAAATGTCTCAGAGATAAACACATCTACGACGCCGTACAGAGAGATAATAAACCCGATCTGAATCTAGGAGACAAACACGGCAACACTTTAACTAGAAGGATTCCTACAACTGATGAATAAAATGCTTTGAACTGAATCTGGCTTCAGATCTTAAAGGACTCGTGGTCTCATTTGAAGGAGGGAGGGAGAGAGAGAGAGGGAGGGAGAGAGAGGGGAGGGGAGGGAGGGAGAGGGGTGAGGGGGAGAGGGAGGGAGGGAGGGGGAAGGAGGGAGGGAAGGAAGGAAGGAAGGAGGGGGAGGGAGGGAGGGGGGAGGGAGGGGAGGGAGGGAGGGAAGGAGGGAGGGAAGGGAGGGATGGAGAGATAGAGGAGGAGAGAGAGAGGGGGTGAGGGAGAGAGAGAGAGAGAGGGGGGAGGGAGGGAGTGAGGGACGAGGGAGGGAAGGAGGGAGGGAGGGAGGAGGGAGGGAAGGAGGGAGGGAGTGAGGGAGAGAGGGAGTGAGGGAGGGAGGGAGGGAAGGAGGGAGGGAGGGAAGGAGGGAGGGTGAGAGGGGGGGAGGGAAGGAGGGAGGGCGAGAGAGGGGGAGGGAGGGAGGTAGGGAGGGAGGGAGGGAGAGAGAGGGGTGAGGGAGGGAGTGAGAGAGAGAGAGGGAGGGAGAGAGATGGGGAGGGAGAGAGAGGGGGAGGGAGGGAGAGAGAGGGGTGAGGGAGTGAGAGGGGGAGGGAGGGAGAGAGAGGGGTGAGGGAATGAGAGGGGGAGGGGGAGGGAGGGAGGGAGGGAGGGAAGGAAGGAGGGAGGGCGAGAGAGGGGGAGGGAGGGAGGGGAGGGAGAGGGGGGGAGGGAGGGGTGAGAGGGAGGGAGGAGAGGGGAGGGAGGGAGAGAGAGGGGGAGGGAGAGAGAGGGGGGGGGGGGGGGGGGGAGGGGTGAGGGGGAGGGAGGGAGGGGTGGGAGGGAGGGGGAGGAGGGGGAGGGAGGGAGAGGGGTGGGAGGGAGGGAGAGAGGGGGGGGGGGAGGGAGGGGGGAGAGAGGGGAGGGAATGGGAGGGAGAGGGGGGGGAGGGGAGAGAGGGGTGAGGGATGAGGGAGGGAGGGAGGGAGGGAGGGAGGGAGGGATGGGAGGGAGGGAGGGGGGAGGGAGGAGAGAGAGAGGGGTGAGGAGAGAGACAGGGGGAGAGAGAGAGGAGAGAGGAGGGAGAGAGAGAGGAGAGGAGAGGAGAGAGAGAGAGCGACGGAAGAGAGAGAGATATGATGTCTAAACCACCTGCGCCCCCAGAGTTGTGTTCTGCACTGAGTCCTGCTCTGGTCTGTGTGCCTCCCTGGCTGTGCTGCTGCTTCAACCCCCTCTCTCTCTCTCTCTCTCTCTCTATGTCTCTCTCTCTCTCTCTCTCTCGAACCTGCTGTTTTCTCTCTCTCTCTCCTCCCTCTCTATGTCTCTCTCAGAACCTTCCTCTATGTCTCTCTCTACAGAACCTGCTGCCTTTTCCTCTCTACCTACAGCCAGAAGAGGACTGGCCCCTCGACCTGGTACAGCCAGAAGAGGACTGGCCACCCCACATAGCCTGGTTCCTCTCTACCTGGTACAGTCAGAAGAGGACTGGTCACCCCTCATAGCCTGGTTCCTCTCTACCTGGTACAGCCAGAAGAGGACTGGTCACCCCTCATGGCCTGGTTCCTCTCTACCTGGTACAGCCAGAAGAGGACTGGTCACCCCTCATAGCCTGGTTCCTCTCTACCTGGTACAGCCAGAAGAGGACTGGCCACCCCTCATAGCCTGGTTCCTCTCTACCTGGTACAGCCAGAAGAGGACTGGTCACCCCTCATGGCCTGGTTCCTCTCTACCTGGTACAGCCAGAAGAGGACTGGTCACCCCTCATGGCCCTGTGATACGAACAGTGTTTATGAACATCAGTTGAATATAACATCTCGTCTTTAACCTCTTGGTGACAACAACAACACAGTAACCGCTAAGGAATTCTGGAATGTTCTGATTACACACTTCCTGTTTCAACATTAAACAGAGATTAAACTAGTCTTCTGTTTCAACTTCCTGTTAAAGTTCTCTTCATCCCCCCCCTCCGGCCAGACAGTGTTCTGGTTGGTACGGTAACAGCTCGCAGTCCTGGGTTCAAATAGTACTTGAACAAAAAAACAAAATAAACTTTAAAATGCTGCAGCGTTTATCCTGCCTGGAGTGCATGACGGGCGGGGTTTTCACCTTTTACACTATTCGATGTGTTTCATTTATCCAGGCAAGTGCAATCAACCACAGACTGAAGTATATCACGTGATTTCAAATAGTGTTTGAACCCAGGTCTAGTACGAGCGCTAGCCTGTTACCTTCTTTCAGTCACAACGGTTTGTATTTCACACGGAGGGAGTCCGCATCCCAAATGGCACCCTATTCCCTAAGTAGTGCACTACTTTCGACCAGGGCCCCATAGGGCCCAAGCACTACGTAGGGAATAAGGGTTCGGCATTGAGGAGACAGCCTGCCCTTCCTGACAGCGCTCAACATCCAGTTCTCAGAGACTTACTTACGAATTCTAAAACAGCCTCAAGTCTTGCTCTATATTTTATACAAGTTGAATATTTTAAAAGATCAACCCACTCAACAGCCAATGAAAGCATTTCTTACTGGGAACCGTCTGTGCTAAAAATAACATCTCATCTGTCCTATCAAATTACAGAGGGATTCATCACCCTTCTATCACGTCCTTCATTCTACAGACAACTTCACTCTGGTAAACAGGCCGTCCGCATCAACACAGCTTACTGCCTCTCTATCCCTCCCTCCGCTCCTCATCCCTCTCTGCCTCCATCCCCCTCTCTCTTTCTCTCTCCCTCCCTCCGCTCCTCATCCCTCCCTCTGCTCCTCATCCTTCTCTGCCTCCATCCCTCTCTCTTTCTCTCTCCCTCCCTCCGCTCCTCATCCCTCCCTCCGCTCCTCATCCCTCGCTGCCTCCATCCCCCTCTCTTTCTCTCTCCCTCCCTCCGCCCCTCATCCCTCCCTCCGATCCTCATCCCTCGCTGCCTCCATCCCCCTCTCTTTATCTCTCCCTCCCTCCGCTCCTCATCCATTTCTCTACCTCTCCCTCTCTCTTTCTCTCCCTCCATTACCCCTCTCTTCATCCCTCTCTCCCTCCATCCCTCTCTCCCTCCGTCCCTCTCCCCCTCCGTCCCTCTCCCCTCCGTCCCTCCTCCCTCCATCCCTCTCTCCCCCTCCATCCCCTCTCCCCCTCCGTCCCTCTCTCTCCCCCTCCGTCCCTCTCTCTCCCCCTCCATCCCTCAACATCCCTCTCTCCATCCCAGTCTCTAGAGAGCCCACTGAAGGGAGAGTTAAGTTCCCTCCCATCTCCTCAGCAGCATCAAAGTCACAACAGAACAGCAGAGGCAGAATAGCATCCCCATAGTGATATGTTGACCAGAGGAGTGTATTGTCCCCATGGTGATATGTTGACCAGAGGAGTGTATTGTCTCCATAGTGTTGACCAGAGGAGTGTATTGTCTCCATAGTGTTGACCAGAGGAGTGTATTGTCTCCATAGTGTTGACCAGAGGAGTGTATTGTCTCTATAGTGTTGACCAGAGGAGTGTATTGTCTCCATAGTGATATGTTGACCAGAGGAGTGTATTGTCTCCATAGTGATATGTTGACCAGAGGAGTGTATTGTCTCCATAGTGATTGCTGACCAGAGGAGTGTATTGTCCCCATGGTGATATGTTGACCAGAGGAGTGTATTGTCTCCATGGTGTATGTTGACCAGAGGAGTGTATTGTCTCCATAGTGATATGTTGACCAGAGGAGTGTATTGTCTCCATAGTGTGTTGACCAGAGGAGTGTATTGTCTCCATAGTGTCTCCAGAGTATTGTCTCCTGATATGTTGACCAGAGGAGTGTATTGTCTCCATAGTGATATGTTGACCAGAGGAGTGTATTGTCTCCATAGTGTTGACCAGAGGAGTGTATTGTCTCCATAGTGTTGACCAGAGGAGTGTATTGTCTCCATAGTGATATGTTGACCAGAGGAGTGTATTGTCTCCATAGTGATATGTTGACCAACCAGAGGAGTGTATTGTCTCCATAGTGATATGTTGACCAGAGGAGTGTATTGTCTCCATAGTGATATGTTGACCAGAGGAGTGTATTGTCTCCATAGTGATATGTTGACCAGAGGAGTGTATTGTCTCCATAGTGATATGTTGACCAGAGGAGTGTATTGTCTCCATAGTGATATGTTGACCAGAGGAGTGTAGTGTCTCCATAGTGTTGACCAGAGGAGTGTATTGTCTCCATAGTGTTGACCAGAGGAGTGTATTGTCTCCATAGTGTGTTGACCAGAGGAGTGTATTGTCTCCATAGTGTTGACCAGAGGAGTGTATTGTCTCCATAGTGATATGCTGACCAGAGGAGTGTATTGTCTCCATAGTGATATGTTGACCAGAGGAGTGTATTGTCTCCATAGTGATATGTTGACCAGAGGAGTGTATTGTCTCCATAGTGTTGACCAGAGGAGTGTATTGTCTCCATAGTGATATGTTGACCAGAGGAGTGTATTGTCTCTATAGTGTTGACCAGAGGAGTGTATTGTCTCCATAGTGTTGACCAGAGGAGTGTATTGTCTCCATAGTGTTGACCAGAGGAGTGTATTGTCTCCATAGTGATATGTTGACCAGAGGAGTGTATTGTCTCCATAGTGATATGTTGACCAGAGGAGTGTATTGTCTCCATAGTGATATGTTGACCAGAGGAGTGTATTGTCTCCATAGTGTTGATTGTCCCCATAGTGATAGAGAGGAGTGTATTGTCTATAGTGTTGACCATAGTGATAGTGTTGACCAGAGGAGTGTATTGTCTCCATAGTGTTGACCAGAGGAGTGTATTGTCTCTATAGTGTTGACCAGAGGAGTGTATTGTGATAGTGTTGACCAGAGGAGTGTATTGTCTCCATAGTGATATGTTGACCAGAGGAGTGTATTGTCTCCATAGTGTTGACCAGTGTATTGTCTCCATAGTGATATGTTGACCAGAGGAGTGTATTGTCTCCATAGTGATATGTTGACCAGAGGAGTGTATTGTCTCCATAGTGTTGACCAGAGGAGTGTAGTGTCTCTATAGTGTTGACCAGAGGAGTGTAGTGTCTCTATAGTGTTGACCAGAGGAGTGTATTGTCTCCATAGTGTTGACCAGAGGAGTGTATTGTCTCCATAGTGATATGTTGACCAGAGGAGTGTAGTGTCTCTATAGTGTTGACCAGAGGAGTGTATTGTCTCCATAGTGTTGACCAGAGGAGTGTATTGTCTCCATAGTGATATGTTGACCAGAGGAGTGTATTGTCTCCATAGTGTTGACCAGAGGAGTGTATTGTCTCTATAGTGTCTGACCAGAGGAGTGTAGTGATAGTGTTGACCAGAGGAGTGTATTGTCTCCATAGTGATATGCTGACCAGAGGAGTGTATTGTCTCCATAGTGATATGTTGACCAGAGGAGTGTATTGTCTCCATAGTGATATGTTGACCAGAGGAGTGTATTGTCTCCATAGTGTTGACCAGAGGAGTGTATTGTCTCCATAGTGATATGCTGACCAGAGGAGTGTATTGTCTCTATAGTGTTGACCAGAGGAGTGTAGTGTCTCCATAGTGTTGACCAGAGGAGTGTATTGTCTCCATAGTGTTGACCAGAGGAGTGTATTGTCTCTATAGTGTTGACCAGAGGAGTGTATTGTCTCCATGGTGATATGTTGACCAGAGGAGTGTATTGTCTCCATGGTGATATGCTGACCAGAGGAGTGTAGTGTCTCTATAGTGTTGACCAGAGGAGTGTATTGTCTCCATAGTGATATGTTGACCAGAGGAGTGTATTGTCTCCATAGTGATATGTTGACCAGAGGAGTGTATTGTCTCCATAGTGTTGACCAGAGGAGTGTAGTGTCTCTATGTAGTGTCTCTATAGTGTTGACCAGAGGAGTGTATTGTCTCCATAGTGTTGACCAGAGGAGTGTATTGTCTCCATAGTGATATGTTGACCAGAGGAGTGTATTGTCTCTATAGTGTTGACCAGAGGAGTGTATTGTCTCTATAGTGTTGACCAGAGGAGTGTATTGTCTCCATGGTGATATGTTGACCAGAGGAGTGTATTGTCTCCATGGTGTTGACCAGAGGAGTGTAGTGTCTCTATAGTGTTGACCAGAGGAGTGTAGTGTCTCCATAGTGTTGACCAGAGGAGTGTATTGTCTCCATAGTGTTGACCAGAGGAGTGTATTGTCCTTCCCTGCATTCTGCCAAACCTCCAGCTGAACTCAGAACTCAGTCTTTCTCAAACGGCACCCTAGTAGTGCACCCTAGTACCTCCACACTGTGAAGTAGTGCACTATACAGGGAATCGGGTGTAATTTAGGACACGCTCCCACGTGTTGGTTAGCAGCGAGAACACGGCACTAGCAACCCTCAGGGTACCAGTCCAAACGTGACACTAACGATGGATAAATGACCTCTGGAAACCAATAGAACTACATCTGAAACATCCTAATGACCTCCACATGACCTCTGGAAACAAATAGAACTACATCTGAAACATCCCTAATGACCTCCACATGACCTCTGGAAACAAATAGAACTACATCTGAAACATCCTAATGACCTCCACATGACCTCTGGAAACAAATAGAACTACATCTGA
Source organism: Oncorhynchus tshawytscha (assembly GCF_018296145.1). Classification (NCBI taxonomy): domain Eukaryota; kingdom Metazoa; phylum Chordata; class Actinopteri; order Salmoniformes; family Salmonidae; genus Oncorhynchus; species Oncorhynchus tshawytscha. Next base: position 274,598 of record NW_024609667.1, read on the forward strand.
AACATCCTAATGACCTCCACATGACCTCTGGAAACAAATAGAACTACATCTGAAACATCCCAATGACCTCCACATGACCTCTGGAAACCAATAGAACTACATCTGAAACATCCCAATGACCTCCACATGACCTCTGGAAACCAATAGAACTACATCTGAAACATCTTAATGACCTCCACATGACCTCTGGAAACCAATAGAACTACATCTGAAACATCCTAATGACCTCCACATGACCTCTGGAAACCAATAGAACTACATCTGAAACATCTTAATGACCTCCACATGACCTCTGGAAACAAATAGAACTACATCTGAAACATCCTAATGACCTCCACATGACCTCTGGAAACCAATAGAACTACATCTGAAACATCCTAATGACCTCCACATGACCTCTGGAAACCAATAGAACTACATCTGAAACATCCTAATGACCTCCACATGACCTCTGGAAACCAATAGAACTACATCTGAAACATCCTAATGACCTCCACATGACCTCTGGAAACAAATAGAACTACAGCTGAAACATCTGGTTGACCTGTACATGACCTCTGGAAACCAATAGAAAGAGAGAGAGAAAGAGAGAGAGAGGGAGAGAGAGATTGAGAGAGAGAGAGAAAAAGAGAGAGACAGAGAGAGAGAGACAGACAGAGAGAGAAAGAGAGAGAAAGACAGAGAGAGAGAGAAAGACAGATAAAGACAGAGAGACAGAGAGAGAGACAGAGAGAGAGACAGAGAGAGAGAGACAGAGAGAGAGAGACAGAGACAGAGAGAAAGACAGAGAGACAGAGAGAGAGAGACAGAGAGAGACAGAGAGAGAGAGAGAGAGGACAGAGAGAGACAGAGAGAGACAGAGGACAGAGAGAGAGAGAGAGAGACAGACAGAGACAGACAGACAGAGAGAGAAAGAGAGAGAAAGACAGAGACAGAGAGAGAAAGACAGATAAAGACAGAGAGAGAGACAGAGAGAGAGAGAGAGAGAGAGAGAGAGACAGAGAGAGAGACAAAGACAGAGAGAGAGAGAGAGAGAGAGACAGAGAGAGAGACAGAGAGACAGAGACAGAGACAGAGAGACAGAGAGAGAGAGAGAGACAGAGAGAGACAGAGAGAGAGAGACAGAGGACAGAGACAGAGAGAGAGACAGAGACAGAGAGACAGAGACAGAGAGAGAGCGAGAGAGAGAGAGTTGAATGGTTTCAGTAATCAGTAATGAGCCTAGTGGAGGAGGATATCAGAGCCGGGTTGCATCACCACGTGGAACCCTACTCCCTTTATAGTGCACTACCCATGAACAGGGCCCATAGGGATCTGGTCTAACGTAGTGCACCACAACATAGATAGATAGGGTGCCATTTGGGATACAAGCCAAGCTGTCTGCTTCCTCGGTCTAAAGGTCAACTCTCATTGCCATTCCAGCAGGGTGAGGACACAAACACACGGTGTTCATGCTCAGACACTCCATCAGCCATTAGCATTTATCTCATAAGAGACAACATGCATATATTCACCCACCTATGACCGATGTCCTAAATGGTTCCCTATCCAGTACACTACTTTAGACCAGAGACCTATAGAACCCTATAGTGGCACCCTATTCCCTATCCAGTACACTACTTTAGACCAGAGCCCTATAGAACCCTATTCCCTATATAGTGCACTACTTTAGACCAGAGCCCTATGGCACCCTATCCCCTATCCAGTACACTACTTTAGACCAGAGCCCTATGGCACCCTATCCCCTATATAGTGCACTACTTTAGACCAGAGCCCTATGGCACCCTATCCCCTATATAGTGCACTACTTTAGACCAGAGCCCAGAGCATCCTATGGCACCCTATCCCCTATATAGTGCACTACTTTAGACCAGAGCCCTATGGCACCATATTCACTATCCATCTGTCAGTAAACACCAGACATCACCTGTAGATCATCTGTCAGTAAACACCAGACATCGCCTGTAGATCACCTATAGATCATCTGTCTATAAACACCAGACATCACCTGTAGATCACCTATAGATCATCTGTCAGTAAACACCAGACATCACCTATAGATCATCTGTCAGTAAACACCAGACATCACCTGTAGATCTTTAACATATAGCTGAAGGAGTGTGTGTGTATAGATGAGTTGGCGTGTGGGAGGCCCTGTCCTCTCTCTCTCCTCTGCTGAATCCTAGAGATGTAACTGAACATCATTAAAGAGGAGGGCACACGACTCCTGGAGGAGAGGAGAGGAGAGGGGAGGAGGGCACACAACTCCTGGGTGATGCTAATGGTTAACTTGGCCCCAGAACACTCGGGCTAAACAGTGTCTGTTGCTGTGACTGCTGGCATCTCAACGCTATTAAGTGTGTGTGTTAAGACTCCATTTGAAGGTCACCACCACTCAACGACGAGGAGGAGGGAAGGAGAGGAGGAGGGGAGGGAGGAGAGGAGGGGGATGAGAGGGGAGGTGAGAGAGAGGAGGTGAAGAGAGGAGATGGAGAGAGGAGGTGGGGAGAGAGGAGGGGAGGAGAGGGAAGATGAGAGAAAATGGAGGAAGGGGGAGAGAGATGAGGGGAGAGAGAGGAGGTGGGGAGAGAGGGGAGGGTAGAGAGAGGCGGTTGGAAGAGAGGGGAGGGTAGAGAGGGGAGGTGGGAAGAGAGGGGAGGTGAGAGAGAGGAGGTGGGGAGAGGGAGTGTGGAGAGAGGTGGGGAGAGAGGGGAGGGTAGAGAGAGGAGGATAGAGAGAGGAGGTGGGGGAGAGAGGAGGGTAGAGAGAGGAGGTGGGGAAAGAGGGGAGGGTAGAGAGAGGAGGTGGGGAGAGAGGCAAGGGTAGAGAGAGGAGGTGGGGAGAGAGGGGAGGGTAGAGAGAGGAGGTGGGGAGAGAGGGAGGGTAGAGAGAGGAGGTGGGGAGAGAGGGGAGGGTAGAGAGAGAGGAGGTGGGGAGAGAGGGGAGGGTAGAGAGAGGAGGAGGTGGGGAGAGAGGGGAGGGTCGAGAGAGAGGAGGTGGGGAGAGAGGCAAGGGTAGAGAGAGGAGGTGGGGAGAGAGGGAGGGTAGAGAGGAGGAGGTGGGGAGAGAGGGGAGGGTAGAGAGAGGAGGTGGGGAGAGAGGGGAGGGTAGAGAGAGGAGGTGGGGAGAGAAGGGGGAGGGTAGAGAGAGGAGGTGGGGAGAGAGGGGAGGGTAGAGAGAGGAGGTGGTGGGGAGAGAGGGAGGGTAGAGAGAGGAGGTGGTGGGGGAGAGGGGAGGGTAGAGAGAGGAGGTGGTGGGGAGAGAGGGGAGGGTAGAGAGAGGAGGTGGTGGGGAGAGAGGGGAGGGTAGAGAGAGGAGGTGGTGGGGTGAGAGGGGAGGATAGAGAGGAGGTGGTGGGGAGAGAGGGGAGGGTAGAGAGAGGAGGTGGTGGGGTGAGAGGCGAGGATAGAGAGGAGGTGGTGGGGAGAGAGGGGAGGGTAGAGAGAGGAGGTGGTGGGGTGAGAGGGGAGGGTAGAGAGGAGGTGGTGGGGAGAGAGGGGAGGATAGAGAGGAGGTGGTGGGGAGAGAGGGGAGGGTAGAGAGGAGGTGGGGAGAGAGGGGAGATGGAGAGAGAGGAGGGGTGAGAGAGTATGTGGGGAGAGAGGGAGATGGAGAGAGAGGAGGGGGGAGAGAGGAGGGGGAGAGAGGAGGCGGAGAGAGAGGAGGGGGAGAGGGGGAGAGAGGAGGCGGAGAGAGAGGAGGGGGGAGAGGAGGCGGGGAGGAGGGCGGAGAGAGAGGAGATGGAGAGAGAGGAGGGGTGAGAGAGTATGTGAGGAGAGAGGAGAGGTGGGGGAGAGAGGAGAGGTGGGGAGAGAGAGGATCAGAGAGAGACACAAATTAACGGAGAGGTCCGCTCCACTGGCCTCCCCCACGTCTCCCCCTGTCTGGAGAGGCCTCACCCAGTCAGCAATTAAAAAGACATGGACCACCACGCACCACACACACACACACACACACACACACACACACACACACACATACAAACACACACACCCCTCTACAGTAGCTGCAGAGAACCTCCTGTCCTATAGTTTAACTGTAGTTATAACAGACAGTATAAACCTCCTGTCCTATAGTTTAACTGTAGTTATAACAGTATAAACCTCCTGTCCTATAGTTTAACTGTAGTTATAACAGACAGTATAAACCTCCTGTCCTATAGTTTAACTGTAGTTATAACAGTATAAACCTACTGTCCTATAGTTTAACTGTAGTTATAACAGACAGTATAAACCTACTGTCCTATACCAGTCTGTCAGAACAGCCCTGACAACACAATACCAGTCTGTCAGAACAGCCCTGACACTGTCTACCTTCAGGGGATCTGGGATCCACATTATAACACTGTCTACCTTCAGGGGATCTGGGATCCACATTAAGGACACTGTCTACCTTCAGGGATCTGGGATCCACATTAATAAACCTTCAGGGGACTGTCCTAGGACACTGTCTACCTTCAGGGGATCTGGGATCCACATTAAGGACACTGTCTACCTTGAGGGATCTAGGATCCACATTAGACACTGTCTACCTTCAGGGGATCTGGGATCCACATTAAGGACACTGTCTACCTTGAGGGGATCTAGGATCCACATTAGGACACTGTCTACCTTCAGGGGATCTGGGATCCACATTAAGGACACTGTCTAAACCTAAGGACACTGTCTACCTTAGGGGATTTAACTGGTTATAACAGACAGTATTAAACACTGTCTACCTTCAGGGATCTGGGATCCACCAGACACTGTCAGAGGGGACAGATCCCCTGACACTGTCTACCTTCAGGGGATCTGGGATCCACATTAAGGACACTGTCTACCTTCAGGGATCTGGGATCCACATTAAGGACACTGTCTACCTTCAGGGGATCTGGGATCCACATTAAGGACACTGTCTACCTTCAGGGGATCTGGGATCCACATTAAGGACACTGTCTACCTTCAGGGGATCTAGGATCCACATTAAGGACACTGTCTACCTTCAGGGGATCTGGGATCCACATTAAGGACACTGTCTACCTTCAGGGGATCTGGGATCCACATTAACGTTTGGGAGACACTCCTGAGACCCACACACACACAGCGACCATTTGGGAGTCACTCCTGAGACACACACACACACAGCGACCGTTTGGGAGTCACTCCTGAGACCACACACACACACAGCGACCATTTGGGAGTCACTCCTGAGACCACACACACACACAGCGACCGTTTGGGAGTCACTCCTGAGACCACACACACACACAGCGACCATTTGGGAGTCACTCCTGAGACCACACACACACACAGCGACCGTTTAGGAGTCACTCCTGAGACCACACACACACAGCGACCGTTTGGGAGATACTCCTGAGACCCCCTGGAGAAAAATAATTGAGTAGAGTGGAGTCGGTTGAGTTTCCTTGACCCCAAAAAGGGGGGGTGAGTGTATTTCTGTTTTTAAAAGAGTGTGTTTGAAAGAGTAAGTGTGTGTATGAGAATGGGTGTGTATGTTTGAGAGTGTGTGTGTGTGTGTGTGAGGCAGAGGAACTGAAGGATCATCTTTAGGAGGAGGGGTAAAAGGAGGTGAAGGAAGAGGAGGATGCCTTTAGGGACTGAAAGGTTACAGTAAGTGCAGTATTTATCTCCTTTATGCCGAGAGCTCCCATGGGGCCACAGGGCCATAACAATAAATCACTACTGACAGAGAGACGAGGAACTCAACCACTTAGAAAGTCTATAGCCGAGCAACAAGTCTATATGGTGGGTGGAGTGGAGTTCACCATGGAGAAATAAGGGTGTGGATGAATACTGTATACTGGTTTACTGTGGGGTGGAGTGGAGTTCACCATGGAGAAATAAGGGTGTGGATGAATACTGTATACTGGTTTACTGTGGGGTGGAGTGGAGTTCACCATGGAGAAATAAGGGTGTGGATGAATACTGTATACTGGTTTACTGTGGGGTGGGTGGAGTTCACCATGGAGAAATAAGGGTGTGGATAAATACTGTATACTGGTTCACTGTGGATAAATACTGTATACTGGTTTACTGTGGATAAATACTGTATACTGGTTTACTGTGGATAAATACTGTATACTGGTTACCATGGAGTGGGGTGGATAAATACTGTATACTGGTTTACTGTGGATAAATACTGTATACTGGTTCACTGTGGATAAATACTGTATACTGGTTCACTGTGGATAAATACTGCATACTGGTTCACTGTGGATGAATACTGTATACTGGTTTACTGTGGATAAATACTGTATACTGGTTCACTGTGGGGTGGATAAATACTGTATACTGGTTTACTGTGGGGTGGATAAATAAATACTGTATACTGGTTTACTGTGGATAAATACTGTATACTGGTTCACTGTGGATAAATACTGTATACTGGTTTACTGTGGATAAATACTGTATACTGGTTTACTGTGGATAAATACTGTATACTGGTTTACTGTGGATAAATACTGTATACTGGTTTACAGTGGTGTGGATAAATACTGTATACTGGTTTACTGTGGATAAATACTGTATACTGGTTCACTGTGGATAAATACTGTATACTGGTTTACTGTGGATAAATACTGTATACTGGTTTACTGTGGATAAATACTGTATACTGGTTTACTGTGGATAAATACTGTATACTGGTTTACTGTGGATAAATACTGTATACTGGTTTACTGTGGATAAATACTGTATACTGGTTTACTGTGGATAAATACTGTATACTGGTTTACTGTGGATAAATACTGTATACTGGTTTACTGTGGATAAATACTGTATACTGGTTTACTGTGGATAAATACTGTATACTGGTTTACTGTGGATAAATACTGTATACTGGTTTACTGTGGATAAATACTGTATACTGGTTTACTGTGGATAAATACTGTATACTGGTTTACTGTGGATAAATACTGTATACTGGTTTACTGTGGATAAATACTGTATACTGGTTTACTGTGGATAAATACTGTATACTGGTTTACTGTGGATAAATACTGTATACTGGTTTACTGTGGATAAATACTGTATACTGGTTTACTGTGGATAAATACTGTATACTGGTTTACTGTGGATAAATACTGTATACTGGTTTACTGTGGATAAATACTGTATACTGGTTTACTGTGGATAAATACTGTATACTGGTTTACTGTGGATAAATACTGTATACTGGTTCACTGTGGATAAATACTGTATACTGGTTTACTGTGGATAAATACTGTATACTGGTTTACTGTGGATAAATACTGTATACTGGTTTACTGTGGGTAAATACTGTATACTGGTTTACTGTGGGTAAATACTGTATACTGGTTTACTGTGGGGTGGATAAATACTGTATACTGGTTCACTGTGGATAAATACTGTATACTGGTTTACTGTGGGGTGGAGTGGAGTTCACCATGGAGAAGTAAGGGTGTGGATGAATACTGTATACTGGTTTACTGTGGGGTGGATAAATACTGTATACTGGTTTACTGTGGATAAATACTGTATACTGGTTTACTGTGGGTAAATACTGTATACTGGTTTACTGTGGGTAAATACTGTATACTGGTTTACTGTGGGGTGGATAAATACTGTATACTGGTTCACTGTGGATAAATACTGTATACTGGTTTACTGTGGGGTGGAGTGGAGTTCACCATGGAGAAATAAAGTGTGGATGAATACTGTATACTGGTTCACTGTGGATAAATACTGTATACTGGTTTACTGTGGGGTGGAGTGGAGCTCACCATGGAGAAATAAAGTGTGGATGAATACTGTATACTGGTTTACTGTGGATAAATACTGTATACTGCTTTACTGTGGGGTGGATAAATACTGTATACTGGTTTACTGTGGATAAATACTGTATACTGGTTTACTGTGGATAAATACTGTATACTGGTTTACTGTGGATAAATACTGTATACTGGTTTACTGTGGATAAATACTGTATACTGGTTTACTGTGGATAAATACTGTATACTGGTTTACTGTGGATAAATACTGTATACTGGTTTACTGTGGATAAATACTGTATACTGGTTTACTGTGGATAAATACTGTATACTGGTTTACTGTGGATAAATACTGTATACTGGTTTACTGTGGATAAATACTATATACTGGTTTACTGTGGATAAATACTGTATACTGGTTTACAGTGGGTAAATACTGTATACTGGCTCACTGTGGATAAATACTGTATACTGGTTTACAGTGGTGTGGATAAATACTGTATACTGGTTTACTGTGGGTAAATACTGTATAATGGTTTACTGTGGGTAAATACTGTATACTGGCTCACTGTGGATAAAAACTGTATACTGGTTTACTGTGGGTAAATACTGTATACTGGTTTACTGTGGATAAATACTGTATACTGGTTTACTGTGGGGTGGATAAATACTGTATACTGGTTTACTGTGGATAAATACTGTATACTGGTTTACTGTGGATAAATACTGTATACTGGTTCACTGTGGATAAATACTGTGTACTGGTTTACTGTGGGGTGGATAAATACTGTATACTGGTTTACTGTGGATAAATACTGTATACTGGCTCACTGTGGATAAATACTGTATACTGGTTTACTGTGGGGTGGATAAATACTGTATACTGGTTCACTGTGGATAAATACTGTATACTGGTTTACTGTGGGGTGGATAAATACTGTATACTGGTTCACTGTGGATAAATACTGTATACTGGCTCACTGTGGATAAATACTGTATACTGGTTTACTGTGGATAAATACTGTATACTGGTTCACTGTGGATAAATATACTGTATATTGTTTTAATGTGGGGTGGGTAAATACTGTATACTGGTTTACTGTGGGTAAATACTGTATACTGGTTTACTGTGGGGTGGATAAATACTGTATACTGGTTCACTGTGGATAAATACTGTATACTGGTTTACTGTGGATAAATACTGTATACTGGTTTACTGTGGATAAATACTGTATACTGGTTTACTGTGGATAAATACTGTATACTGGTTTACTGTGGGGTGGATAAATACTGTATACTGGTTCACTGTGGATAAATACTGTATACTGGTTTACTGTGGGGTGGATAAATACTGTATACTGGTTCACTGTGGATAAATACTGTATACTGGTTTACTGTGGATAAATACTATATACTGGTTTACTGTGGGGTGGATAAATACTGTATACTGGTTCACTGTGGATAAATACTGTATACTGGTTTAAACTGTGGTTCACTGTGGATAAATACTGTATACTGGTTTACTGTGGATAAATACTGTATACTGGTTTACTGTTAAATACTGTATACTGGTTTACTGTGGATAAATACTGTATACTGGTTTACTGTGGATAAATACTGTATACTGGTTCACTGTGGATAAATACTGTATACTGGTTCACTGTGGATAAATACTGTATACTGGTTTACTGTGGATAAATACTGTATACTGGTTCACTGTGGATAAATACTGTATACTGGTTTACTGTGGATAAATACTGTATACTGGTTCACTGTGGGGTGGATAAATACTGTATACTGGTTCACTGTGGATAAATACTGTATACTGGTTTACTGTGGATAAATACTGTATACTGGTTTACTGTGGGTAAATACTGTATACTGGTTCACTGTGGATGAATACTGTATACTGGTTTAATGTGGATAAATACTGTATACTGGTTTACTGTGGGGTGGATAAATACTGTATACTGGTTTACTGTGGATAAATACTGTATACTGGTTTACTGTGGATAAATACTGTATACTGGTTTACTGTGGATAAAAACTGTATAGGTTCATCTATAAACACACTGATCAAAACACTGCCAGGTTCATCTATAAACACACTGATCAAAACACTGCCAGGTTCATCTATAAACACACTGATCAAAACACTGCCAGGTTCATCTATAAACACACTGACCAAAACACTTCCAGGTTCATCTATAAACACACTGATCAAAACACTGCCAGGTTCATCTATAAACACACTGATCAAAACACTTCCAGGTTCATCTATAAACACACTGATCAAAACACTGCCAGGTTCATCTATAAACTGATCTGATCAAAACACTTCCAGGTTCATCTATAAACACACTGATCAAAACACTTCCAGGTTCATCACCACACACTGATCAAAACACTGCCAGGTTCATCTATAAACACACTGATCAAAACACTTCCAGGTTCATCTATAAACACACTGATCAAAACACTGCCAGGTTCATCTATAAACACACTGATCAAAACACTTCCAGGTTCATCTATAAACACACTGATCAAAACACTTCCAGGTTCATCTATAAACACACTGATCAAAACACTGCCAGGTTCATCTATAAACACACTGATCAAAACACTGCCAGGTTCATCTATAAACACACTGATCAAAACACTTCCAGGTTCATCTATAAACACACTGATCAAAACACTGCCAGGTTCATCTATAAACACACTGATCAAAACACTGCCAGGTTCATCTATAAACACACTGATCAAAACACTTCCAGGTTCATCTATAAACACACTGATCAAAACACTGCCAGGTTCATCTATAAACACACTGATCAAAACACTGCCAGGTTCATCTATAAACACACTGATCAAAAACACTTCCAGGTTCATCATAAACACACTGATCAAAACACTTCCAGGTTCATCTATAAACACACTGTCTATAAAACACACTGATCAAAACACTTCCAGGTTCATCTATAAACACACACTGATCAAAACACTTCCAGGTTCATCTATAAACACACTGATCAAAACACTTCCAGGTTCATCACCCACACACTGATCAAAAAACACTTCCAGGTTCATCTATAAACACACTGATCAAAACACTTCCAGGTTCATCTATAAACACACTGATCAAAACACTGCCAGGTTCATCTATAAACACACTGATCAAAACACTGATCAAAACACTGCCAGGTTCATCTATAAACACACTGATCAAAACACTTCCAGGTTCATCTATAAACACACTGATCAAAACACTTCCAGGTTCATCATAAACACACTGATCAAAAACACTGCCAGGTTCATCTATAAACACACTGATCAAAACACTTCCAGGTTCATCTATAAACACACTGATCAAAACACTGCCAGGTTCATCTATAAACACACTGATCAAAACACTGCCAGGTTCATCTATAAACACACTGATCAAAACACTGCCAGGTTCATCTATAAACACACTGATCAAAACACTGCCAGGTTCATCTATAAACACACTGATCAAAACACTGCCAGGTTCATCTATAAACACACTGATCAAAACACTGCCAGGTTCATCTATAAACACACTGATCAAAACACTGCCAGGTTCATCTATAAACACACTGATCAAAACACTGCCAGGTTCATCTATAAACACACACTGATCAAAACACTTCCAGGTTCATCACCACACACTGATCAAAACACTTCCAGGTTCATCTATAAACACACTGATCAAAACACTGCCAGGTTCATCTATAAACACACTGATCAAAACACTGCCAGGTTCATCTATAATCTATACACTATACACTGATAAACACACAGGGCCCAACGAGACGGTAACGCTCTCAGCACAACTCCCTCATTTAGCCGTTTTTAACGTAGAAAACAGAACAGATGAGCAAGCGTGGACCCGTGTGTGTGTGAGAGAGATAGAGAGAGAGAGAGAGAGATAGAGAGCGGAGAGACAGAGAGAGAGAGAGAGAGACAGAGAGAGAGAAGAGAGACAGACACAGAGAGAGAGAGAGAAAGGGAACACAGAGAGAGAGAGAGAGAGAGACAGAGAGAGAGAGAAAGAGAGAAAGAGAGACAGACACAGAGAGAGAGAGAGAGAGAGAGAGAAAGAGAGAGAGAGAAAGAGAGACAGACACAGAGAGAGAGAGACAGAGAGAGAGAGAGAGAGAGAGAGAGAAAGAGAGACAGACACAGAGAGAGAGAGAGAGAGAGATAGAGAGAGGGAACGAGAGAGAGAGGGAACGAGAGAAGAAGAAGAGAGAGAAGACAAGAGAGAGACAGAGAGAGAGAGAGAGAGAGAGAGAGAGAGAGAGAGGCAGAAGTCTACGCCTTCACTATGGTGAATCACTAAAACAATACAGAAATACACTACGGAAAAAGAAGGAACAGCATGTCAGAAATCAGCTCAATGCAATTGAAGAATCCATAGACTCTAACCACTTCTGGGAAAATTGGAAAACACTAAACAAACAACAACACGAAGAATTATCTATCCAAAATGGAGATGTATGGGTAAACCACTTCTCCAATCTCTTTGGCTCTATAACAAAGAATAAAGAGCAAAAACATATACATGATCAAATACAGATCTTAGAATCAACTATTAAAGACTACCAGAACCCACTGGATTCTCCAATTACCTTGAACGAGTTACAGGACAAAATAAAAACCCTCCAACCCAAAAAGGCCTGTGGTGTTGATGGTAAACATCATACTTAGCTCTGGCATCTTCCCCAATATTTGGAACCAAGGACTGATCACCCCAATCCACAAAAGTGGAGACAAATTTGACCCCAATAACTACCGTGGAATATGTGTCAACAGTAACCTTGGGAAAATCCTCTGCATTATTATTAACAGCAGACTCGTACATTTCCTCAATGAAAACAATGTACTGAGCAAATGTCAAATTGGCTTTTACCAAATTACCGTACAACAGACCATGTATTCACCCTGCACACCCTAATTGACAATCAAACAAACCAAAACAAAGGCAAAGTCTTCTCATGCTTTGTTGATTTCAAAAAAGCCTTCGACTCAATCTGGCATGAGGGTCTGCTATACAAACTGATGGAAAGTGGTGTTGGGGGTAAAACATACGACATTATAAAATCCATGTACACAAACAACAAGTGTGCGGTTAAAATTGGCAAAAAACACACACA
>NW_024609667.1:292500-297071 GCF_018296145.1 Oncorhynchus tshawytscha
GGGTGGACTGGGGAGGGAGGAGGGTGTACTGGGAGGAGGAGGGTGGACTGGGGGGAGGATGTAGAGGGTGTACTGGGGAGGAGGGTGGACTGGGGGGAGGAGGATGGAGAGGGTGTACTGGGGGAGGAGGATGTACTGGGGGAGGAGGGTGGACTGGGGGAGGAGGGTGTACTGGGAGGAGGATGCACTGGGGAGGAGGATGTACAGGGGAGGAGGATGTACTGGGGAGGAGATGATGCACTGGGGAGGAGGGGATGTACTGGGGGAGGAGGAGGCGGTACTGGGGTGATGATGAGGGCGCACTGGGGTGATGATCGCACAGGAGGATAGATGACGCAACAGGAGGATGATGCATGGGAGGAGGATGTACTGGGGAGGAGGATGCACCGGGGAGGAGGAGGGTGTACTGGGGAGGGCAACCGGGTGTGACTGGGGAGGCAGGAGGATGATGGGGAGGAGGATGCACTGGGGAGGAGGATGTGCAACTGGGGAGGAGGATGTACTGGGGAGGAGGGTGGACTGGGGAGGAGGGATGGACTGGGGAGGAGGTTGTACTGGGGAGGAGCATGTACTGGGGGAGGAGGTTGTACTGGGAGGAGCATGTACTGGGGAGGAGCAAGTACTGGGGGGAGGAGGATGTACTGGGGAGGAGGATGTACTGGGGAGGAGGGTGGACTGGGGAGAGGGTGGACTGGGGAGGAGGATGTACTGGGGAGGAGGATGTACTGGGGAGGAGGGTGGATGGGAGGAGGGTGGACTGGGGAGGAGGGTGGACTGGGGAGGAGGAGGGTGTACTGGGGAGGAGGAGGGGGAGGAGGAGGGTGGACTGGGAGGAGGATGGTGTACTGGGGGGAGGAGGATGTACTGGGGAGGAGGATGGTGTACTGGGGAGGAGGGATGTACTGGGGAGGAGGATGTACTGAGGGAGGAGGGTGGATCAGAGGAGGGTGTACTCAGAGGAGGGTGGAGGTTGGACTGGGGGAGGAGGGTGGACTGGGGAGGAGGATGTAATTGGGGAGGAGGATGTACTGGGGAGGAGGGATGTACTGGGGAGGAGGATGTACTGAGGAGGAGGGTGGACTGGGGAGGAGGGTGTACTGGGGGAGAGGAGGGTGTACTGGGGAGGAGGATGTAGAGGGTGTACTGGGGGAGGAGGATGTAGAGGGTGTACTGGGGAGGAGGAGGGTGTACTGGGGAGGAGGAGGATGTACTGGGGAGGAGGAGGGTGTACTGGGGAGGAGGAGGGTGTACTGGGGAGGAGGAGGGTGTACTAGGGAGGAGGAGGGTGGACTGGGGAGGAGGTTGTACTGGGGAGGAGCATGTACTGGGGAGGAGCATGTACTGGGGAGGAGGATGTACTGGGGAGGAGGGTGGACTGGGGAGGAGGATGTACTGGGGAGGAGGGTGGACTGGGGAGGAGGGTGGACTGGGGAGGAGGAGGGGTGTACTGGGGAGGAGGAGGGGTGTACTGGGGAGGAGGAGGGTGGACTGGGGAGGAGGGTGGACTGGGGAGGAGGATGGTGTACTGGGGAGGAGGATGTACTGAGGGAGGAGGGTGGACTGGGGAGGAGGGTGTACTGGGGAGGAGGGTGGAGGTTGGACTGGGGAGGAGGGTGGACTGGGGAGGAGGATGTACTGGGGAGGAGGATGTACTGAGGGAGGAGGGTGGACTGGGGAGGAGGGTGTACTGGGGGAGAGGAGGGTGTACTGGGGAGGAGGATGTAGAGGGTGTACTGGGGAGGAGGATGTAGAGGGTGTACTGGGGAGGAGGGGTGTACTGGGGACGAGGAGGGTGGACTGGGGAGGAGGAGGAGGGTGTACTGGGGAGGAGGAGGGTGTACTGGGGAGGAGGAGGATGTACTGGGGAGAGGAGGGTGTACTGGGGAGGAGGAGGGTGTACTGGGGGAGGAGGAGGGTGTACTGGGGAGGAGGAGGGTGTACTGGGGAGGAGGAGGGTGTACTGGGGAGGAGGAGGGTGTACTGGGGAGGAGGAGGATGTACTGGGGAGGAGGAGGATGTACTGGGGAGGAGGAGGATGTACTGGGGAGAGGAGGGTGTATGTGAGAGGAGGGTGTACTGGGGAGGAGGATGGGTGTACTGGGGGAGGAGGATGTAGAGGATGTGTGTGTAGAGGAGTGTGTGTGTGTAGAGGAGGATGTGTGTGTGTAGAGGAGGGTGTGTGTAGAGGAGGGTGTGTGTAGGGGAGGGTGTGTGTGTGTAGAGGAGGGTGTGTGTAGAGGAGGGTGTGTGTGTAGAGGAGGGTGTGTGTGTAGAGGAGGGTGTGTGTGTAGAGGAGGGTGTGTGTGTAGAGGAGGGTGTGTGTGTGTAGAGGAGGGTGTGTGTGTAGAGGAGGGTGTGTGTGTAGAGGAGGGTGTGTGTGTAGAGGAGGGTGTGTGTGTAGAGGAGGGTGTGTGTGTAGAGGAGGGTGTGTGTGTAGAGGAGGGTGTGTGTGTGTAGAGGAGTGTGTGTGTAGAGGAGGGTGTGTGTGTAGAGGAGGGTGTGTGTGTGTAGAGGAGGGTGTGTGTGTAGAGGAGGGTGTGTGTGTGTAGAGGAGGGTGTGTGTGTGTAGAGGAGGGTGTGTGTGTGTAGAGGAGGGTGTGTGTGTAGAGAAGGGTGTGTGTGTAGAGGAGGGTGTGTGTGTGTAGAGGAGGGTGTGTGTGTGTAGAGGAGGGTGTGTGTGTAGAGGAGGGTGTGTGTGTGTAGAGGAGGGTGTGTGTGTGTAGAGGAGGGTGTGTGTGTGTAGAGGAGGGTGTGTGTAGAGGGAGGGTGTGTGTAGAGGAGGGTGTGTGTGTAGAGGAGGGTGTGTGTGTGTAGAGGAGGGTGTGTGTGTGTAGAGGAGGGGTGTGTGTGTAGAGGAGGGTGTGTGTGTGTAGAGGAGGGTGTGTGTGTGTAGAGGAGGGTGTGTGTGTGTAGAGGAGGGTGTGTGTGTGTAGAGGAGGGTGTGTGTAGAGGAGGGTGTGTGTGTGTAGAGGAGGGTGTGTGTGTAGAGGAGGGTGTGTGTGTGTAGAGGAGGGTGTGTGTGTGTGCAGAGGAGGGTGTGTGTGTAGAGGAGGGTGTGTGTGTGTAGAGGAGGGTGTGTGTGTGTAGAGGAGGGTGTGTGTGTAGAGGAGGGTGTGTGTGTAGAGGAGGGTGTGTGTGTGTAGAGGAGGGTGTGTGTGTAGAGGAGGGTGTGTGTGTGTAGAGGAGGGTGTGTGTGTGTAGAGGAGGGTGTGTGTGTGTAGAGGAGGGTGTGTGTAGAGGAGGGTGTGTGTGTGTAGATGAGGGTGTGTGTGTGTAGAGGAGGATACTAGGGACTAGAAAGGTTTCAAATGCATTTTCATTGCTAAAACAACCAATGCGTCTCCCCCTTCCTCCTCTCCCCTCCACCTCTCTTCCCCTCCACCTCTCTTCCCTCCTCCTCTCCTCCCCTCCTCCTCTCCTCCCTCCTCTTCCCTCCTCCCTCTCCTCCATCTCTTCCCCTCCACCTCTCTTTCTCCCTCCTCCTCTCCTCCCTCCTCCTCCTCCTCCTCTCCCCTTCCACCTCTCTTCCCCTCCTCCTCTCCCCTCCACCTCTCTTCCCTCCACCTCTCTTCCACTCCTCCTCTCCTCCCTCTCCTCCCTCCTCTTCCCCTCCTCCTCTCCTCCCCTCCTCCTCTCTTCCCCCTCCTCCTCTCTTTCTCCCTCCTCCTCTCCCCTCCACCTCTCTTCCCCTCCACCTCTCTTTCTCCCTCCTCCTCTCCTCCCTCCTCTTCCCTCCTCCTCTCCCCCTCCACCTCTCTTCCCCCTCCACCTCTCTTTCTCCCTCCTCCTCTCCTCCCTCCTCTCCCCCTCCACCTCTCTTCCCCTCCACCTCTCTTTCTCCCTCCTCCTCCCTCCTCCTCCTCTCTCCTCCACCTCTCTTTCTCCCTCCTCCTCTCCTCCCTCCTCCTCCTCCTCCTCTCCCCCTTCCACCTCTCTTCCCCTCCACCCTCCTCCCTCCTCCTCCTCCCTCCCCTCCTCCTCCTCCCCTCCACCTCTCTCCCTCCAACTCTCTCCCCTCCAACTCTCTCTCCTCCACCTCTCTCCTCCTCCACCTCTCGCCACCTCTCTCTCTCTCCCACTCCACCTCTCAAACCCTCCACCTCTCTCTCTCACCATCCACCCCCCCTACCTCTCTCTCCTCTCCAAAGCTACCAGAGATCTTCTCTAAGTGTGATTATGGAAGTGAAAAGTTCAACTATAGAAAGTACCAGAACAGAGAACTGTATTTATAACACACTGTCAGGCAATTTACACTCAGAAAACAGGTTGAAGGAGAACAGAAACTCAGACACACAGAAAGAGAGGAGGAGAGATAAATAAAGGATAACAGAGAGAGAGAGGAAGAGAAAGAGAGAGAAAGAGAGGGAGAGAAAGAGAGAAATAAAGAGAGAAAGAGAGAGAGAGAGAGAGAGAGAGAGGGAGAGAAAGAGAAAGAGAGAGAGGGAGAGAAAGAGAGAGAGAAAGAGAGAAAGAGGGAGAGAGATGGAGAGAGACAGAGAGAGAAAGAGAGAGAAAGAGAGAGAGAGAGAGAGAGAGAGAGAGAGAGAGAGAGAGACAGAGAGAAAGAGAAA
>NW_024609668.1:0-7500 GCF_018296145.1 Oncorhynchus tshawytscha
ATTGGGATATGTACAGTGCATTTGGAAACTATTCAGACCCCTTCCCTTTTTCCACATGTTGTTACATTACAGTCTTATTCTAACCTTGATGTCATCCTTTGGTTATGGACCAATGCAGTCCTGTGCTCAGAAACTATGGCACAAATAAATACTTGTACATTTCATGGAGCAACTGTAGCGTTTTGGAAGGGGCAACCCGAGCTTGAGACCCGATATCTCAACTCCACACACACACATTGATCTTCGTTAGAGCTTTTGGTGTCTGGTGAGCATGGTCTAGAACAGGAATTCTCTGACCTTTACATTCCTGGTAAAGAGTTCAGGATTCCCTCTGAATGACACATTTAATTCAATCTAAATATGTCGAGACAAGAAATTGTCCAGATATCTGTCTCTTCCCGCGCACAAATGTGTCTGTGATTTCAACACTGTGTATAAATATGTCCAAACGAAATGAGCCAGATGTATTCACAACTTTTACATAGAAGTAAAAGTGGAGCAGGAAAGAAACATGATTTACTGAGATGCTTCTATGGCATTTTGGGTCACAGCATTTTTTTTTCAAGACGACCTGGCAGGCCACGTCATATCGGTTCCAGAGGGGCCAAATCTGGCCCATAGGCCGCCAGTTAAAGAACCTTGTTCTATGGAAAATCAGGTGTCGCCTTTTCCTGATTGAATTTGAGTTTGTCTTTGTATGTAGTTACAATGTAGTTACATTTCACTTGACAAAGACCAAGACATGAAGATGAACAGTGTCTATATAAACTCAGCAATGGTTCATTAAACAAGCATGGGAAACAGTGTCTATATAAACTCAGCAATGGTTCATTAAACAAGCATGGGAAACAGTGTCTATATAAACTCAGCAATGGTTCATTAAACAAGCATGGGAAACAGTGTCTATATAAACTCAGCAATGGTTCATTAAACAAGCATGGGAAACAGTGTCTATATAAACTCAGCAATGGTTCATTAAACAAGCATGGGAAACAGTGTCTATATAAACTCAGCAATGGTTCATTAAAAAAGAAACGTCTATATAAACTCCCTTTTTCAGGACCCTGTCTTTCAAAGATAAAAATCCAAATAACAAACTCAAATTCAATCAGGAAAAGGCAACACCTGATTTGCTTAATGAATATGCACCTGTGGAACGGTCATTACGACACTAACAGCTTACAGATGGTAGGCAATTAAGGTCACAGTTATGAAAACTTAGGACACTAAAGAGGCCTTTCTACTGACTCTGAAAAACACCAAAAGAAAGATGCCCAGGGTCCCTGCTCATCTGCGTGAACATGCCTTAGGCATTTGTCTCACCAAGGGTGATGGTCAGATTCGCATTTATCGTAGAAGGAATGAACCTTACACCGAGGACTGTACTCTGGAGCGGGTTTGATTTGGAGTTGGAGGGTCTGTCATGGTCTGGGGCGGTGTCACAGCATCATCGGACTGAGCTTGTTGTCATTGCAACGCTGTGCGTTACAGGAAGACATCCTCCTCCCTCATGTGGAAGCCTTCCTGCAGGCTCATCCTGACATGACCCTCCAGCATGACAATGCCACAAGCCATACTGCTTGTTCTGTGCATGATTTCCTGCAAGACAGGAATGTCAGTGTTCTGCCATGGCCAGCGACGAGCCCAGATCTCAATCCCATTGAGCACGTCTCGGACCTGTGTGATCAGAGAGTGAGGGCTAGGGCCAAACCCCCAGAAATGTCCAGGAACTTGCAGGTGCCTTGGTGGAAGAGAGGGGTAACATCTCACTGAAAGAACGGGCAAATATGCAGTCCATGCAGTCCATGAAGAGGAGATGCACTGCAGTACTTAATGCAGCTGGTGGCCACACCAGACACTGGCTGTTACTTTTGATTTTAACCCCCTCTTTGTTCAGGGACACATTATTCCATTTATGTTAGTCACATGTCTGTGGAACTTGTTCAGTTTATGTCTCAGTTGTTGAATCTTATGTTCATACAAATATTTACACGTTTGCTGATTTTGCTGAAAATAAACGCAGTTGCTCAGTTTAGATACAGTGGGGCAAAAAAGTATTTAGTCAGCCACCAATTGTGCAAGTTCTCCCACTCAAAAAGATGAGAGGCCTGTAATTTTCATCATACGTACACTTCAACTATGACAGACAAAATGAGAAAAAAAATCCAGAAAATCACATTGTAGGATTTTTTATGAATTTATTTGCAAATTATGGTGGAAAATAAGTATTTGGTCAATAACAAAAGTTTATCTCAATACTTTGTTATATTTATATACCCTTTGTTGGCAATGACAGAGGTCAAACGTTTTCCATTTTTTTCATACTACATACTCTGTAGTATGTGTCCCGAAGGTTCGAATCTTAACCTTAGATTTGCACACATATAAGCTCAAGTTGTCTAGTGACATTGATGCATGCATTCGGCCAGGGTTTCCCTAACTCGGTCCTGGGGCCGCCCCTGGGTGCACATTTCGTTTTTTTGCATTAAGCGATGAGATCAGCAACTTAAAATGTGTGCATGTCAAGTTGGGATTCTTCCCGTCTTTCTGCCACATTTACTATGTGTATGATCTATGGGCAGGGATCATTAACAGAGTGACTGAAGGGAAAAACAACTTCTCTGTTAGAAAACAGCCTATGTGGCATCAGTATGTGTATGATCTATGGGCAGGGATCATTAACAGAGTGACTGAAGGGAAAAACAACTTCTCTGTTAGAAAACAGCCCATGTGGCATCAGTATGTGTATGATCTATGGGCAGGGATCATTAACAGAGTGACTGAAGGGAAAAACAACTTCTCTGTTAGAAAACAGCCTATGTGGCATCAGTATGTGTATGATCTATGGGCAGGGATCATTAACAGAGTGACTGAAGGAAAAACAACTTCTCTGTTAGAAAACAGCCCATGTGGCATCAGTATGTGTATGATCTATGGGCAGGGATCATTAACAGAGTGACTGAAGGAAAAACAACTTCTCTGTTAGAAAACAGCCTATGTGGCATCAGTATGTGTATGATCTATGGGCAGGGATCATTAACAGAGTGACTGAAGGGAAAAACAACTTCTCTGTTAGAAAACAGCCTATGTGGCATCAGTATGTGTATGATCTATGGGCAGGGATCATTAACAGAGTGACTGAAGGAAAAACAACTTCTCTGTTAGAAAACAGCCTATGTGGCATCAGTATGTGTATGATCTATGGGCAGGGATCATTAACAGAGTGACTGAAGGAAAAACAACTTCTCTGTTAGAAAACAGCCTATGTGGCATCAGTATGTGTATGATCTATGGGCAGGGATCATTAACAGAGTGACTGAAGGAAAAACAACTTCTCTGTTAGAAAACAGCCTATGTGGCATCAGTATGTGCCAGAAACTTTTACTCTGTCAAAATTGAGTACAAAGTGTAAATAGGATTATTTTGGTTATAAAGTCAGTATTGTCCAAAAATGGAGATTAGTGAGATGTAAGGAATCTAGTGTACGTCACAGTTGAGATGTAAGGAATCTAGTGTACGTCACAGTTGAGATGTAAGGAATCTAGTGTACGTCACAGGTGTCCTTGAGTTGAGGGTTTATTTTCATTTCCATCAGGCCCACAGCTGGCAGCACTGAAGTCATCATCAATTCAGACCGCAGCCCCCCATGACCCGATCATAATGCCTTTGGGTGCAGAACTCTTCCCACGTGTCGAACACACACACAAGAGCATGCAGGACCCAAATCTCATTCTCAGGCACATTTCCTAACGTGGAGGTTTGAAACGGAGGCTAAATCAAGTCAGTTCAGCTCCTCTATAAAGTCTGTGGGCAATTGGCAGCCGTGTTGATACCACCCCATCATGTTGTGTTGAGAGGTGAAGAGGTTAGTCATTGACACAGGAAGTCTGCCAGTCACACACACACACACACACACACACACACACACACACACACACACACACACACACACACACACACACACACACACACACACACACACACACACACACACACACACACACACACACACACACACACACACACACACACACACACACAGCACATACTCTCAAATCATCAAATCGTCTATCAACGATGGGAAGTAGTAAGCTAAACTTGGCAATGATGTCACAAATTAATTTACAACATGTTTGTGTGGCTAGAGGCAGGGTAGCCTACACTGCTAAATAAGGTGATTTCTAGATTTAGAACCTATATTTATAGAACCGTTTCTTCTAATATAATTTCATATTATAGTAATATTTTTGTAACTTCTGCCACAGACAGGCCAGCTTTCCTTTTCGGACCAGTGACCGGGCTGAAAGGTCTTTAAACACTCCCTGTTCTGTAGGGATCAAGTCAGAGGAGACACAGTAGTGGTATGACCCAGGAGTAAGAAGACAACTACTTCTTAGGGAGAGTTCTCTACGTCAGCTTTTCTCTTTCACAGTGAAAGAGAAGCAGAGTAGAAGGCTGTGTGTCAGGGTTGTCCTTTTCAGGTTATTGAGATGTAATTTTTTCAATCATTGAATTTTAATTTCAGTTTACTTCCTGAAGCCTGCCTTCCATTGAATTGACCCCAATCCTGCTGTGTGTGCAATCTGGCCTCATTCTCCTGCTATGACTTCCATCTGATTCATACGGAGGGCTACAGCCTCTGTCAGCATGCACAGCACAGAGCCAGGGGCCTTGTTCCAAACTATGCCTGAGGGACAAACTGAAATACCACATAGTCAATGTTTTACGGTGACATCAAAGGTCATGAAGAGGCTGTGGGTTGTTTGTCTTCTAGGCAAACAGAGTGTTAGTGTTCCTACTCCTGAACACAGAGGGTGGAAACTGAATCCCTCTAACATGACGATTAACACCCACTCACAACTAACAAAGTGCTCAGAGAGATATAAGCACTGGAATTGACCCAGGGCCTTACTCACACACACTGCTGTGGCACGATCACATGTCAATATCAATGAGTTGATGGGGTGACCCAGCACACAGGACCTAGGACCTGGGACCTCCCCTCATGGTCGTGACAATCCTGATGCTGGATATTTTGGGAAACTAGTATAAGTCTAGTAACACATGGCAGGAAGTCTAGCAATGTGAGGTTCTTGATCCATGTGAGGGCAATGTGAGGTTCTTGATCCATGTGAGGGCAATGTGAGGTTCTTGATCCATGTGAGGGCAATGTGAGGTTCTTGATCCATGTGAGGGCAATGTGAGGTTCTTGATCCATGTGAGGGCAATGTGAGGTTCTTGATCCATGTGAGGGCAATGTGAGGTTCTTGATCCATGTGAGGGCAATGTGAGGTTCTTGATCCATGTGAGGGTAATGTGAGGTTCTTGATCCATGTGAGGGCAATGTGAGGTTCTAGATCCATGTGAGGGCAATGTGAGGTTCTTGATCCATGTGAGGGCAATGTGAGGTTCTAGATCCATGTGAGGGCAATGTGAGGTTCTTGATCCATGTGAGGGCAATGTGAGGTTCTAGATCCATGTGAGGGCAATGTGAGGTTCTTGATCCATGTGAGGGCAATGTGAGGTTCTAGATCCATGTGAGGGCAATGTGAGGTTCTTGATCCATGTGAGGGCAATGTGAGGTTCTTGATCCATGTGAGGGCAATGTGAGGTTCTTGATCCATGTGAGGGCAATGTGAGGTTCTTGATCCATGTGAGGGCAATGTGAGGTTCTTGATCCATGTGAGGGCAATGTGAGGTTCTTGATCCATGTGAGGGCAATGTGAGGTTCTTGATCCATGTGAGGGCAATGTGAGGTTCTTGATCCATGTGAGGGTAATGTGAGGTTCTTGATCCATGTGAGGGCAATGTGAGGTTCTTGATCCATGTGAGGGCAATGTGAGATTCTTGATCCATGTGAGGGCAATGTGAGGTTCTTGATCCATGTGAGGGCAATGTGAGGTTCTTGATCCATGTGAGGGCAATGTGAGGTTCTTGATCCATGTGAGGGCAATGTGAGGTTCTTGATCCATGTGAGGGCAATGTGAGGTTCTTGATCCATGTGAGGGCAATGTGAGGTTATTGATCCATGTGAGGGCAATGTGAGGTTCTTGATCCATGTGAGGGCAATGTGAGGTTCTTGATCCATGTGAGGGCAATGTGAGGTTCTTGATCCATGTGAGGGCAATGTGAGGTTCTTGATCCATGTGAGGGCAATGTGAGGTTCTTGATCCATGTGAGGGCAATGTGAGGTTCTTGATCCATGTGAGGGCAATGTGAGGTTCTTGATCCATGTGAGGGCAATGTGAGGTTCTTGATCCATGTGAGGGCAATGTGAGGTTCTTGATCCATGTGAGGGCAATGTGAGGTTCTTGATCCATGTGAGGGCAATGTGAGGTTCTTGATCCATGTGAGGGCAATGTGAGGTTCTTGATCCATGTGAGGGCAATGTGAGGTTCTTGATCCATGTGAGGGCAATGTGAGGTTCTTGATCCATGTGAGGGCAATGTGAGGTTCTTGATCCATGTGAGGGCAATGTGAGGTTCTTGATCCATGTGAGGGCAATGTGAGGTTCTTGATCCATGTGAGGGCAATGTGAGGTTCTTGATCCATGTGAGGGCAATGTGAGGTTCTAGATCCATGTGAGGGCAATGTGAGGTTCTAGATCCATGTGAGGGCAATGTGAGGTTCTAGATCCATGTGAGGGCAATGTGAGGTTCTTGATCCATGTGAGGGCAATGTGAGGTTCTAGATCCATGTGAGGGCAATGTGAGGGTTCTAGATCCATGTGAGGGCAATGTGAGGTTCTTGATCCATGTGAGGGCAATGTGAGGTTCTTGATCCATGTGAGGGCAATGTGAGGTTCTTGATCCATGTGAGGGTAATGTGAGGTTCTTGATCCATGTGAGGGTAATGTGAGGTTCTTGATCCATGTGAGGGTGGTCTAACGGAGGTTTTTTCTTAGAGGATCTGTAAAAGTAAAAAGTAAAACAAAAGGTAATGTAACACGATTACCTTCATCATTCAGAGCGTGATCTCTGGTGATGTTTTATTAGATAATGTGGAAAAAGCCCCAGGGCTGTACCCATTCCATAAGTAGAACCAATCAAATGGACTCACTGCCTCCCTGGCTGTCTGATCGATCTTCTGACTTCCCCTCATGCTGTCAGACTCCTGCCCACAGTTGGAAACTCATTTGAATTGTGTTGACTATATGTGCTTCCATGGAAGATAGGAACACTCTCATTTCCAGGTGTACTGATGATGAATGAATATATTTGGAATGTCTTCCTGAGTCGATGTAGGGGTTGTCTCTTTCTACTGTGACTCTAACAACCACTCAGTAGCCTTTCTATCCCCTCTGGAGTTGTGGACTCTGGGGAGGTGGTTACGTAATATGTGCTTGCCTGTAGTCAAATCAAATCAAATCAATTTTTATTTGTCACATACACATGGTTAGCAGATGTTAATGCGAGTGTAGGGAAATGCTTGTGCTTCTAGTTCCGACAATGCAGTAATAACGAGCAAGTAATCTAACTAACAATTCAAAAAAAAAACTAC